>NW_024037067.1:779417-828646 GCF_015706575.1 Patiria miniata
ACCAAAAAGGAATTAACTTAGAACTCTTGGCAATAGATTTCAAATGAAGCTACATTATGGTAAATTGAAATACATGTTGTAATTCCAAATGTACACTGCGATAGCCCAGGCCTGCCTTCATCACACCTCAAAGTTCAGCTTACAAGCCTTTTTTCTCCCTCCAAAGTCAAGACCACTTTCTCCAAGCTGTTTACTAAACTACACCTCCCACAATCATTGTTAGCACTCACAGTTATTGCAGAGGAGGGGCGACTTGGGTTTTGTAATTTGCCCTTCCTTGTGAAATAGTCAAAATGATGGGGACTGGAAATCTGAGGCATTCCAAGCCTGTATTACCCTATTACCTGAGCAAAGGTTAACATTTAGAAAAAAACTTTTCAAGGCTTTGCCAATCAATTGATATATGTTTTTAAAATAATACTGATGTACCTGATAATACAATTACTGTAACTAATCGTTCTACCAGTAAGTAACTATTCAAATCAAGTTGTTTTGGTATATATTTTTTAGAGGATTCTCTTATTTTTTTCTAGTTAGAATGAGACTCTTTGTAGGCCTATGTGGTTTGGCCTTATAGAATTGTTCAATTCAATTTGGTCCGGCCTAAAAGCCTTAGAGTAAATGGTTCTCCATCAATGTACCCAAACCAGCTTGGCTTTTTGTCTCCTTATTTTATGTGGTTCATTAAAAATACACATGTACGGCAAAAGCGTAGCAAGGTCATTCTTAATAGGGGTATTCATTTCTTGAAAAAGGCACTCTTACATTCGTGCTGAAATGTAGACAGGTTGTTTGGACACTTGGCCTCCGTATAATAAAATAGGGGGGGGGCGGACTGGAACCATCTTTCAATGACGGCGCTGTTCAAAGCGGACAATCATACACACTATCGGACAATATATGATGTCTTTCGGGAGGCAAACGCGCAAATTTCCCAAAAGGCACTTGTTAGATCTCCACCCTCCCGACGATGACGGACAGAGCACATTTTGCGAAACGGGGAGTTCTACACTCAATAACCGATTCTTTTCAGTACCACACTTCATCAAAAAAGAGATTACTCTCCAAAATGGTGTTACCTGCAGTCTTTCTACTTTATCTCATCCGCCATGCAAAGCTTCAAGTCATCATCTCGTTACAGCGTCTAGTTGTAAATAAGGGCAGTGTTTAACAATAAAAAAGGGCAATCTTTAAAAATATTGGAGGGCGGGGTACACTTGCGAATAAAGGGGCACTCGAATGAAAAAGGGCAGTTGCTGGCTACGCCACTGTAAGGTCTCCATATGTATACCTTTTAAGGATGGTTTTGATCACCCCTTTATAACGGTATGTAAATCAATTGATAATTCGTTATTGTCGTCTTTTAAAATGAGGAACTGGTCACTCACCGTGCAGAGCTATGGAGACAGGAATTCTACATAGTGACTATGGTATTCAAATAAATGGGAAAATCATTATAGACATACGCGTGGTTGCTATCATTCATTATGACCCCGTCTTAGAAGTTGAGGACGCTAATATGTAGGATCAGAAATCATACACAAGAGGTGGTAGAATATACGCGTCTTATACGCGTATACGCGTCTTATACGCATTCTATACGCGTCTATCGTTGACATTCCAGACCTGATGGATACTAGGGAGCAACCTGAATACAAACTATACACACTATTACCAATTTGGACCATGTCAAAAGCAACACTGTCTTGTTTAGAGAAAATGATGATTTTTTATTGCGTCAAAAAAAAAAAAAAACAAGAGAGGACGCAGTATACTGACCGCACTTTATAAATTGTCAACGATAATGATGAACTAGAGATTGTGGTTGTAACAGAACAACCACGGAGTGAGTTGTTCCAAACATGTTTTTGAATGTCTAATGGACATACCAAATGATTAACATGTAAAGATTGTTTTCAAGAAGTTTGCAGTTATTAAAATTGAAATTAAATCTTTAATCGGTGCACTTGCGAAACACCCATTAGTAAGGGTCACATGACCTTGACATTTCAGGCGGTGCATTTTCAGTCCATAGGAGTAAATGTGCAAAGAACTGGAATCATAACTTATTGTATTGTAGAGATTTGGTGGTCACAATATTGCCTCATTAAATATTCATAACCTCATAACATGAGAACTGTACAGTAGACTGCACAGTAATAATAATGCAACGTATTAATCTTTGAATGTTGGTTCTTACTATTATAAGTTATCAACCCGATCAGATTTATAATGCGAACTCAGAAATGTAGGACATCTAACGGGAATAACGGGAATTAACATGTAATAATAATAATTCCTCTCATAATTAGGTACCAATCATTCCAATGACAGTGTAAACCACATGCTGTAAACTCTAATCGGAAAGAAAAACAAATGCTGTTGACTCTCCGATCGGCTGCTGGGTTTGCAAAACTACGCGCTTCTGAATCCTGCCAAGCGGTGACGCTCTTCTTTGGTAATTTACAACGACATTTTATAACCCAAAACAGCCCAAATGTTCTTACGCAGAATGTGAAATGAGTCAGTTTTATCCCTGAACTCAACCCAGAAATTTTGGGGTTCATAACCTCAAGAGTAAGTCCCAGGGCTCTCAGTTTCCATAAACTCTCTCACTTTGAAGGAAATATAATTTAATATCGTGGCCAATATGACCCAGTTACTGGGCCACAACCGTACGCACGTAGATGCATCTGGTGAGCTTAATTGAACAATGTCTGTAAAGGTTAAGGTCAATGATACGGTTCATAACCTGTGCGATGTGAATGCAGTCAACTAGTTTTTATTAATGGGTTTAATATTTAACTATGGACGCATCATATGACGATTCGTTGAATAGCAAGCGCCACTTTAACTCGCATCCGCCCGCTGCCTGCAGACGTTTTAAGCATAATGTGTACATTGTTAGCCGATTTCGCCATCTGATCGACAGCGTGACATCAAATTTTAACTGTTACTTCATTATCTGGTGATATGGCTGAGCGTGCCTGTAGACTTGCTTAGCTGCACTCACACGAATAGGAGATAAACTAACACCGTGTAGAATTAAGCATGCCTGGCAAATGACGTGCAAGCGGGGAGGATCACGGGTAAGATACAAAAAGAAACACATAACGTTTTAATAGCAGAATTACGTTTCCTACCTTCATTTAAAGAAAGATAGGGTACAAGAAAAATGTGGTAATGTGGCTCAAAAGAAAATATCGAGAATAGCTGATCTTTAATAAGGGAATAAATGTGTGCTTCAAAAGTTTTAATCACCCCGTCTAAAGACCGCTTGGAGTCTGGGTCCTGATAATTACCCAAGCGGAAGGCGAGGGTAATTATCAGCACCCAGACTCCAAGCGGTCTTACACAGAGTGATTAATGCCGACCAAGAACATTTGTATTCCAAATCATAAGTACCTTTTCGGTCAAAAAACCCTGTTTTTTTTTTCTCTAGCTAAACAATGCAGTGTCCAGCTTGCAAGTAAGATGTAAACAACTCCTTTTATGGAGATTGGCGAGCGCGTCTTGCGTCGCGTGTACTGCGTGATGTCGCGCAGAATGCACCTGGGGCGTTGCTTTGTGAATTTAGGACTATACAAATACAGCATGGTCACGTATGTTCACGGCCCATAAGAATGGTCATTATACACGCGCATGCGCACGGCAATAAATTGCAGACGATGACGGTTTTCCCCGCTAGCAGACGACGCACTGCGGTTAAGTTTGACGAACGAAAAATGACACTTTTATCGAAGACGAGAACAATCCAGTCAGTTACATTGGTTGAAAGAAAGAAAACACAATTAATTTCAAAGTTTAAGGGGATTTGTTAAGGATATGATAACTTTAAGTAATAATAAAGTGGAATTTTAGGAAGCTTTCCGACGATTTGGAAATGGAATCCACCAATTTACCTCTTCAACTTCCGTCAATTTTTTTTATTTCGAAATCATTTTTGATTGAACAAATCAAACGTTCTACCACTCCTCGATAACACAGAAATATTTTCATATACATCTTACTCGAATGCATATGCAATTTCAAGAAAAAAACCGTACTTCAAATCACTGCTCTTTTCGTCGTCCTGAATGACCGTTCGACTCGCTATTTGACAAAAAAGTTCTATTCTAGATATCGAATACTCGTGAGCATGGTCGAAAACTTACTGGCATTGTGCTTTCGGTCTATACTTTAGTGCGAAACATTTTTTTTTTTCGCATGGAGACAAATGGGCTAACGGGGAAAAATAAGTGAATGACAACAGCACAGACATACAGCACAGATTTAGCATTTACCATTCGCCCACCAGTTTTTACTTTTTATTACTTTATTTATAGAGAAGTGCGAATACTTTTATTGTGTTATTGCTCATTTGATGACAATGTATTGTAATGCAATGTTTGATACCAACGTTTTGATATATCCGGACTGTTTTTGAAAATGAGTTTCCTGCTTTTTCAAATTTGGGTTTATAGGCTAATCCTAAACAGTATTGAGCTCATAATCAAACCTTACACTGTGGCTTCAAAGCACTCATTTGTATTGATGGTGATGTGTTTCACCCTGATTCGATACCATTTGAGTAACACATATAAAGTTTCGTTCACTTCAAAATCTAATAAAATGAAAACCTTCACCGCTTCCAATATAGTAGTTAAATTATACCGTAATATTGTATTCAAGAATATTTGCTTTTGTAATGATACGTCTATCAATGCTTAATATGTTATATAATTTCTAATTTCAAGACTACAATCGCTTCACATTACTGAAAAAGTCCGCTTACAACTGCGATAAAAAAAATGAAAACCTTTACCATTTAAATCAAGTTATACATTAACACTTAGCTAATATAATGTTAATTATACCTGTGTACATTCACCATATTCAATTATTAAATCCAAAGTAGGTAAATTAGAAAACTTTCTTTTTGTAATTTTTTTTTGAAAAGCCAAGTGAATTGTAATTATTTATGCAAATAATACGACACGTTTAACCCGTTACCACCTTCCTAACGCTGTCTCACATTAAATCAATTCCTTGATGGATCATAAACCATAGAATGCTCGGGCAGTTTGGGCGTTACAGAAAAAAACCGACCAAAAAACAACAACAAAAAACAACCCAAAAAGAAAAAAAAAAAACGTGTGTTGCGAATCAGAAAGTACAGGGCGAGTAAAACAAAATTGCAAAAATGGAAAGGAGTCATCTTTTATTCAAAACCAAGTAGAAGTTTTGAACTTGTTAAACCTTGTAATAATGACATATTCGTTAGTAACATTGTGTGAACAAAATGAAGTCAATCCCATTTACCGTGTTTGTTTTGGTGAACCTTTAGTAACTTTGGTACCCAATTTACATTTTGTCTACTAGGCTTCACAATTAAGAGCGGAAAACGATACAGTAAAGACATTAAACTGACTGAACCTTATAGCTCAAGATTTATTTTTTTATGTTTTCCCTTCACGTTATTCACAGTATCTGTGGACTATACTATAGTGAATGTGTCCTTCATTGTTCACACAACTGCAGCTCTGCCCTCTACTTAGCAACCGTGCAAGGCAATGCATGTCTCAGCGCTAGACTTCATGGAAAGAACGGCCCCGGGGACACATTTGTTGCTGTTTCAGAAGCCTCGTGGACAAGAACGTAAATTGGGTACCGTAGTAGAAAGGTTCACTAAAGTCAAACGGTGAATACGATTAACTTTATTTGTTTTCACTCAAAATTACTAATTAATATGTCATTCTAAAAAAATGTTTAAACATTTCAAAACTCCAACTTGGTTTTGAAAAAAAAAATATGGCTTCTTTCCATTATTGCAGTGTGTTTACTCACCCTGTATATGATCAAAATCATGACATCATAATATGAGCACTGGACCCTTTACAGTTCATTATCTTGTTTGCACGCCTGTACAATTAAAACGCTAAAACCAAAATGAATTTACTCCTATTTCTGTAAAATAAAATACAATAAAACAGACGTTTAGTGCCGTAAATGTTTTTGTCTGAATCTTCTTAAATTCAAAAATAGCTTGGATGAATCACATTTGAAAAGGCTCTTACATTTAATAAGAATGCTATAATAATTACACCAAACTATATACAATGAAACCGTGCTAGAGAAACCCACGGTTACACAATACGATTTGTAATAAAATGTAACACTATGATTTGAATAAAGAGTTCGAACTATGATGACATTACGGACCATTCGTATAATGTTAGCAACTTTCTGAAAAAGGGAAACGGGCCTACTTGAGGGAAATTATTTTCTTTTGTATAGAATCAGAACCGATTAATATTTTGATATCGAGCATTCTATACATTTGGGGTCTACTTTGTTTTTCTTGTCCCTGTTACATCTGACATCAATGATTGTATAATTCTGATACACTCCTTAATGCGGTTGTCCTGAAACGGTGATTATGGATAGCAAACTACCTTCCCAACAAAACACATAGCGTCATTTTGTATGATAATGGAATGAAACATTACAAAGTAGACAATCTAAGGTAACAGGGACGTGAACAGTTTCATACATTAGACCTAAATCTATAGAATGGCCCACATGAAAAGAACACTGTACAAAATACCACGATATATAGACATTTCAGTGTTTTAGAATGTTTCTTTTCATATTTCTAACTGAAAAATCTCACGTAAAACTGACGCAATCTACCATTGATTCTTAATTCACCGGCCCTAGTTCGTGATTCATGATCATGACATAACAATTCCAACATCACAATAAAAAAAAAAAAAACGAATGGAATGCCTTATAATATATTCTACTGATAATAATGTTATATTGACTGAAAACCTCCACCGTTAAAATGTCATTTGTATGTTCTACGAGGGAAAATATTCATAAGAAACTTCGGAAATGTAACATCAGATAAACACGCATAATATTCAAATGCATTTCATTATTTACAACTAACTTGTAACACTTAACTTTGAGTAATTGATACTTATTTCCTTTTTTTTCCACTTTACTACATGGTGACCCGAAAAAATGCAACCCTAAAACATCTGCCTTTTAAAATAAAAAGGATCTGTGAACTTTTATGTTTTGGGTATCAGATTAAAGCTGAGAGCGTTTTCTTTCAAATACCGAAACAAAAATCCTGAAAGTAGCACTTTGGGTTGCTGAGGAAATGCCAATTATGTAGTAGTAGTCATTTTTCATCATGTACACAAAACATAGTGAAACATGTTATTGTAAGTCTGCTGTGCAATTATCCTTCATTAGTCTAATGTCTTCAATATTTTGACATATTTATGATGCTGAAAAGATTTCAAATACTACTAAAAGGATGAGATACCTGTTTAGGTAGAAAATAAAACGTGTTTCCATCAAATTCATTTGTACTCTTGTCATATTATGTGCCTTGTTGTTTGTAAGGATTAGGTCATGCACAACTAGGTGCAGTGAAACTCCCTTACTGTGGTAATTGTTTGTGTACAGGACGAAAAATGACTACGTTTACATATTTGGCATTTTCTCAGCAACCCAAAGTGCTATTTTCATGATTGTTTCAGTATTTAAAAGAAAAGGCTCTCAGCCTTAATCTGATACTCATAACATAACAAAAAAAATCGACAGTTCCTTTTTTTGGTTAAAGGCAAACGTTTTAGGGTTGCATTTTTTTCGAGGTCACCCTGTACATTGCGACGTCATCATTATTTTATACCTCAAGCTATAAATTGACGAACAAATCCGCTTGTCGGCCTGAAAACATCTTTAACCCATTTTTTTGAACTCAAACTAGGAAGAATATTGGCTCTAGTTTCTCTACAGCTAAATAATAATCAAGAGGTTCGATGCCTTTGAATCTATTCCAATGAACTGGATTGCGGTGAATCACTTGTTAAGCCGTACTATCAAACGTTCTAAACAAATATATCGTATGTTCCCATTTAGTAACAAATAAACATGATGTAAATTGATTGTATAATACCGATCTGAATACTACTGATATACGTGTTTCAATTCAAATGTAATCCCTCACCATTTGTAAGGTTACGTCATGCCATAGAATACTAAAGACTATAGTATTAGCAATCATGTGTACTCTACCGATATACGCGTTTCAATTTAAAATGCAACCTTCACCATTCACAAGGCAATATATATACCATGCTATAGAGTTATACAGACTTTACATGTAGTACTAACAATCATATATATATACTACCGGTATACGTGTTTCAATTCAAATGCAATCCTTCACCGAGGCAATATATTTGTTATGCCATAGATTCATACAGACTATGGTATTAAAAATCATGTATATACTACCGATATACAATTTCAATATAAATGCCATCCTTCACCAGTTACAAGGCAGTATATCTGTCATGTCATAGAGTAATAAAGGTTATAGTATTGACTACCACTACCGATATACGATTTTCAATTGAAATGCAATCCTTCACCATTTACAACGCAACATACATGCCACGCTGTTAAGGTAATATAATATAATAGAAATATATAGCTAGTTGTAGCAAACTTGGTTCTTGGATGTTTGATTACGGACCGGAAATTACGCATTCAGACAGGAATCCATGCTGATAATTCCCAAAATATAACTACGACTTGGACCAGAGTTCTAATCACAGTCCTTTGTACGTTTCTTGCACATCCATATCAGCTTTGTGTCCAAACACTCATTACTTCTAGATGAAGTACTCAGTCAGCGAAGTCCAAGCAGCCTAGGTTAGATTCCTAATATACCACTTAATAGTTCAGTTTTCTTGGGGACTGCCTCGGTAACCATGTCTGGTTTCCTAACGGAAGCCTACACAATGAATGGGGAGTTTAGATTGTGGATGTGAGCGTCCATAGGCGTAGGCCAGCCTGGGACAGGTGATTGAGTGCAATAACCAGATTGGAAATCAAACTGCGCATGCAGACATCATGCTTTAAATTGTACGCCAATCTTGAAAATCCTAAATCTTTCTTCAATTTAGCAAAAACGTTGGTGGGCTAAACAATTAAAAATGACGTCTTTGGTTGCGCCACGGGGACCAAAAAGATGGCGCACTACTACAATATTATTGTCCCATAATTTCGACATTTTTCATTTAATATTTGGGGCAACATCCTACCAAACAACCTATACCCAAGTTTGGGTGTAAATGCATTATCTACACCGATTTTCTCCTCAGTTGTAAATTATTTTCAACTGAATTCATTAGAAAAATGAAGGTGAACAATAAAAGCCGTTGTTCTCGCCAACGGGTTCCATGTTGGATCACCAACATTTTGGTCCCATGACCCTGAATGTTAGTATTAAATGCGATTAGTGAGGGCACTAGTCAGGTGGCTGAGACCCATTCTTTAACAAGATGGTGACCGACTGGACCAAAGCACTAACGTTGGCAGATAGATTCGTTTAGCCCTAGAGAAAATATTTAGAAGAAGTGACACCTGAAATTCATTGGGGAAGGGTGCTTATTTGCATAAATCGAAAATACCTGCCGTGTAATATATTTGTTCCCGTATATGGGTATATTATTTTATTTTTTTATTGTATGAAAAGTAAATTTAGGTGATTCTACTTACACTTCCACACTCCAAAACATTTGTAGGGCTTTAAGAATGTATCTGCCAACTTTGTAGCTTTGGACCAGTCGGTCACAATTCCGACCGTATGCCACCTGACTACAATGATTACTGTTTTTTCTGTTCGTTTTCCATGGTAACCATGGCAACGATGGACACCGTAGATAATTTTGTATTGTACCATTTTGACCCTTGATTAAAGTAAAAAAAATCATGCCAGTACAGGCAGCTTGGGGATGCAGTGCGCCCTTCTCGTCCAGACAATGTTAAAAATGAAATACAATCGGATCACTGCTGATGACAAAGTTCTCGCTGCCGACCAACATGAACAATGTGTGTGTGTCTGGCAGTTTCAGTAGTAAAAGGCGTCGTCAAATTCGTCCTGATCCATTCTTCGCATCTGTAATTAGAAAACAAGATGCAAACTGCGGAAAGTTTGAAATGGTACATTTGAATGGTACACAATGGTGAGTGCGAATTGAAACCGGAGTAGCCTTTGTAGTTTCCGTAGAAGACAGTTTTGTAGCCCTTCGCAATGTAAGTCAACTGACCATAAAGCACACGCGTTCGACAAATCACGTGTTTGAAATAATTTACTGCGATGTCTTATGCGCCTTTGATTATTTAAAATAATGGAAACAGCGCAGAGTTTTGAGTAAGAATTTTTTTAAAGTTAACAGGCATTAACTTATAATATTTATATTTTACTGTACATTTTGTCTGTAGTAGAAGGCGTCGTCGAAGTCGTCAAATCGGTCCTGATCCATTCTTCGCATCTGTAAAAGAAAATCAAAATGCAAACGGCAGCAAGTTGAGATGTTCCTGTTTTAGTAACTTGTAGCCTATACTGTGCCAGCAGGCGCGTGCGAATTGAAACCGTAGCTTTTGATTTCTGTATAACACAGTCGTGTCGCACTTTGCAATGTAGTCAACTAACCATAAAACGCATACGTCTAACAAATCACGTCTTTGAGCAACAAAATACTACGTGATTTTAGATGACTTGATGAGGTTCTGACTTGATAGATTATTTTTTAAGAAGTATGAATGTTGGTTATTTAAGATTCATGAAATAAGGTGGTATATTTTCAACCAACGGAGCAATGCAATTTGGATCATCATCAATGTATAATTAGACTGCTCATGAGACATTGATCAAGTTAAACCGCAACAGTAATTATTTCACACTAAACAGCCTTCCCCCCCCCGCAAAAAAAAAAAAAATGCTGCAAGCAGAAGCGGGCCCTTTGTCCTTGGAATATTAAAAATATTTCATGATGCTTATATAATGTTAAACCTGGGATAGTCAGCTTTCAAATTCTATTTGTTTTATCAATTTTGCTTTCGCCAAACCAGAGATATGGTCCGCTGAACACAAACACTCAAAATCAATTTGTGCCACTTTCTACATTGTTAGGCCTAATAATGACATGACAAGACATGGCACCTGTTCAAATCCAACTACAATTCAGATTCTCAGTTCCAGAAGATATGTTTTTATTTTGATGATTTGGAGAGTGTAGTACAAATAATAAAAAGAACATTATAATATGAATAACAAAAGTGTTTCTTCACCGTATTAACTTACGGAAAGTGGCACAAAATAATTTTTGAGTGTTTGTGTTCAACGGATCATATCTCTAGTTTGGCAAAAGCAAAATTGACAAAACAATTAGCATTTGAAAGCTGAATATCCCATGCTTAACATTATATAAGCACTATGAAACATTTTTTAATCTTCAAAGGACACAGACCCCGTTTCTGCTTGCAGCATTTTTGGGGGGCAGGCTGTACATGTGCTATATAGCTCGTCAGCTACCTCACAAACGTACAAGGAATCATCTACTGCAGGTGTTCATTTCATGTGTCCCCCCTTCCCCCAAACAAAACAAAAAAAAACCTCAAAAAAAACCAAAACCCCAAACAACACTTACCAGGGCGGGTCCAGGGATGATGTACGGCAAGGAGAAATTGGGGTCACGATATATGTAATCTGGACGAAATGGGAGGTCTTCATTCTAAAATGAAATCAGAAAAATCCTCATCGTGTTATACTGCGCACGGTTTGAGGAACCTTAGTGTTGGGTAGATTGTCGTTTCAGCTGCTAAACAATAATTGCAATGTTAAGCGACTATGTATACCCAAAGTTATACCATATTTTATTTTACGAAACATTTTCTTGATAAGTAAATTTATTAAATTTGATTGTACCTGGTGATTGTTCTGATATGGCCGGGTGAATGACGCACGATCGTGATAGTGCCTGCGGTTCAGTTCGGATGACTGACGAGCCAGAATTTTATAGCAGAATACCATTGCGACAATGATGATGAGACTCACCAACACGCCACCGACAACCGCAATGGCAATGAATCCGCCATTAACGCCTTCTTCTGTCACTAAAACGAGAATAAAACACCAAACAAACCTTATGCAAAACGGCAATCTCATCGGGGATATTGTGTTATTTTAATTTAGTAATAATGCAATTTAATGCACACAAAAGCTTCAGACTTGCATATCCCATCAAAACAAAGGCATTGCCTTTTAAGATGGTTGCAACGCATAAAGTCTATAAAGAAGCACTTCCAGACACTAAGAGAATTATATACACTCTAAAACGTCCCTGGTCACACTAGACCTGACTCTTTTCCGGATCAAAAAACACTTTTTTGGGGGGTCAAAATGAGACTATTATTGAAGACTATTAATGGTCCTTTTAAATAGAAGTGTCATTTTGACCCAAAAACCTTGTCCGCTTAATTTTACACTTCTTTGGGTCAATACGCCACTATTATTGGTCTTGTGTGATCCAGAAGGTATCAATTTGGCCATTAGAAGTGTCATTTTGGCCCAGAAAAATGTCAGGTCCATTTTGACCTGGATTGTGCTTCTGATCTGACCGGGAAAGTTGAGAGTGTCAGTAATTTCAAACAATCAAACCTGAAATCTCGCAAAGGCTGCCAGTGAAACCGTCCATGCATCTGTTAAAAAATAAATCCTCAGATAATTAAGAATTCTTTGTTTTGGACATGTGTGTAATATTGAACAAATGTGTGTCAAGCTGGCACGATGATTCCACCGGTAAGAGTCAGATGTAGACGAGACAAATTTGAGATGATCAATGTAATGAAAGGGAATGGTGCATGCCTAGCAGTTAAGTTCTAAGCCGTAAACAATCAAACATAAAGGGGTCGATAAACGGGCTAAATTCATTTACCATAATCATTTGCCCAACCAAAGTATGGGAACATTAAGTTGGCGTACACAAGCCGACATTGTCCTCATGAAACACTTTGTAACATTAAATGTAAGATTAGAGTAAAATACAAGGCAAACTTTTTGTCCGTGTTTTTTTTACTCTGCAACGTGTATTTTTGCATCAAGTTATGTTTAAAGGACTTGTCGAACATGTCAACTCAAACTCGCCTTTAAATTATCACAATTCATTATACCAAACTTTATATTTAAATTATGATTCGCATGCACATCGTAATGAACAATGCCAAGCAGAGACCAGTGTTAAACAGAAATACCTGCAATTGTACGCATAGTCTGGAAAGCTTCCTTGCTGTTCACAGCTACCAGAGTTTTGACAGTGGTACGCCGGACACCCTTCAATTGTATCTATTGTGCAAACAAAGAAATGAAGCAAAGATTGATCAAGTCGTTTGTTGGAATCAATCCAAGGATGATTGCATTTTCTGTTCAAAGACTGGTGCCTACACACGACTGCATTAACAGAGTTTTCATGATTTAGTACAAAAGATAGTGTAATGTTTGTTCAATGCATTTTCTTGTGATGCGGACGTGAGAGAGGTGATTATGAGCGTGCACATTCCAAAAGGTGGATGATAATTTAGTCCGGCGCCACGGCAATAACACGGCGTTAAAAACACAGCTTTTCGGAACGATGATAACATGGCATAGGACGCCAAGTAGTTCACGTTAGTGCTACAGCAGTGCCACATTAAATTGATTTGACTGCATTGAAATATAGAAAATTTCCAATAATACGTACCATGCAAGATTGTATGGTATCGGGATTCATATTCTTAAAATGACAAACAATCTTGCTGTCTCTTCTGACTTAACTGAACCCTTTTGACACCTAAGCTGAAAAGACAGCTGTTTGGTTGATGTCTCATAATATGAGACAATTATTTTTGGTAGTCCTCACTATTTATCTCATTATATTATAGTTTGTTTTAAGTTTTTGTCGGTAACATATTGTCAATCGTAAGAAATAGTAGTTATAGTGGCGGCGGCTGGTGGTGATGGACAACCACATTAGGGAGACAAGGTAGTTTAAAGAGACATTTCAATGTTCCCTAATGCCATAACTCTTATCTACAGACAACATTTTTACCGTCGTAAATATGCTATGTCGATTGCCTGTTGTCTAAAACATAAATGTACCGAAAATGCGTGGGATAGGATAAGGTTAAACGGGGGTAAGGGGTCATGAAAGTTTGAAAATGTTTGCGCAAACCTCTATGAGAATGTCCCCCTAAGGTACCATTCTCGGTATCTTAATTCATTTTCCATTTAAACACATTCAGAAACCAAAGTATGTCGTTGGAGTAATCTGTCCATAGTGACTGTTTAAAACTGCCCATAATGGACTGTGTTACATACGATTTAATATGTTTACGTACTTCTAACAACTGTAGCTTCCGGGACAATTGTCAACATATTGTCAATCTGTCCATTGTTGTTCATTGCACTGGTAACAATCACATCCCGTATGGTCTCACTATCGACTAAGGAGTTGGCTGGATATCTGGCAACACCATTCACAAGGACACTGCCACTCATATATGACGTAACGTCGAATCCTATGAGAGTAGACGTCCTTGCCGATCCACGAAGAGTACGAAATACCTAACAGGAGTTAAAAGTGGTATTTGATTATCGAAATACCAGTACATGCCTAACACACCAAAAAGAAGTCCTAAAAGCCCCCAACCCCTTAAAAAAACCCCAGAATATCGTCACAATATCACAAAGTCATATGTCTTACCGCAAGTTGGATTGGAGTCGACATAGTCCGAAACACCTGGGAATTCTTATCAGTAAGTTGAGTGGAAAAGAATACTGGTTCCCCGTTCAAATCCAGGATCTGAAGCTGAATGCTAATCTCCAAAAAACCTGAAAAAAATGTTTAACAATGGAAACTCTGCAGCAAACCCGTTTTATTTCTCATTTTAAAAATGAGGTGTTGACATATACAGATAATTCTGTTGAGGTCAGTGTTTGCCAGTGGCAACTTGATTTGCCAGTGTTGGGTTGAACTCAATAATTTTGCATAGAAAACGAATGACGGTTGAACAATCTAATTTGTAGCAACCAGAGGGAAATCACAACGCTTGTGAATAGAGATGTCATTTTTTTTTTGTAATTTGTTTGAAAAAAAGTTAAAAAAAAAGCAATCATAATGTTGGATCTTTGTATTTGAGTTTAAATCATTATTATTCACTATATTTAGAATGGTACAATACTCTACCTGACGACGGAGCAGTAGTGGACGCAATAGCGGCAGATCTCGTAGAGTGCAAAGCATTTGTTTTGGGAGAAGAACCTGTAAAAGTCAATGTATAATCACTCCTAAAATGTTGTACCTGACACTATTTTAGAGAAAACAAAATACGCCCACACTAGGCATATTGGAAGTTCTACATACAGTCAACAATGTTGCATAGAATGAAAGATGACATTAGTTATGTTATGTGAGCCGCTTTGCTCAATGGCTAGGTAGTGCCGTATAAATGGAAGCACAATGTGATAACGATGCCTGGCCTAGCCTAGGTGGCCTTAGACTCAGGAGCTGCGGACATCCCTTCAGTTCAAACTAGGTTTGTCACTGTCGATGAATAATCGGCGCACAAAGTCAAAGAAGAAGCAACCCCCTCCCCCCCCCCAAAAAAAAAAAAACCCACAAAACCAAACAATCAAACAGTGAATAATGTACTGAGGTCAGTTATGTAATCCGTATTTCCCACTGAAGTGGTAGTGAAGTCTAAATGAGAGTCAGATGAGAAAACGTTATTAACTGGCCCAGTCTCGGTGTTTCTGGACTCAGTTGATTACGACTGAGTCAATGTTGATAGAACATTGGCGTAAAATTAAAAGTAAAAGAAGCAAACGAAACAAATTTAAAAATAAACAAAAAAAAACAGTCACGATATAGCGTAATTATCAAATATCATACTTATTGTTTGAACAATGTTTTATAATTATACGTTCCGCTTTCGTCAACAATACTTTTTGTAGATATGAAGCAATGAGTGAAATTGATTAAAAATGATTTTCTACACTACAAGTGGATACAATTATTCATTCATTTTTTACAGGATTAAGATCGTAGTTATATCGTCGTGATATTGAAATGACACCATTTAAATAGCTTTATATTTGACTGAGAAACACTCATAACCCTTGTCAGGCTTACGACTTATCTTAATTGTGATACACCACGTCAAAAGACCTTGCATCACGGCGTATTAAGACGTGATGCAACGAAACTTCATGTAAGAATATATCATGAATATCATCAAACTTCATTTACATCTAACAGAAGATTCTATTGATATAGCAGTAGGCGTTGCGGTCGAATCTCGAGAGATGGGCTGATTGGTGGAGGATGATCCTGACGTCATTGAATAATTAAATACCAAACAAAGTATTGAACAATAACAATGAAAACAACGGTTGCATGGTCCGAAGAACATTATTTAATATAGGTGAAGAACACTACCATGAACATACCACTTATCAATGAAACGTGTATTCAGTTGAGTGCAGAACGCTCAATGAAACTAAATTTCAAACAAACATTGGAAATAAATGATTCACAAACCTTCGACGGGACGCTCTGTTGTTGAAACCTGAGTCATTTCAGTGGTGCCTGGAGATAAACAAAAAGATTTTAATGGAATCATAACACCAATGCCGTGTAAATTTAGTAATCACAAATGTTGGTAAATGTGTATTCAACGTAAAACAACAATTGTATACTTGGTATATGATTAACACATTAACTGCCCTAACTTGTAACAAATATTCCTTCAGATGATTAAACACGGAAACTTTGCCACCTACAACGAATTATGAGTATTATGACCACGTTGTAGACCTACTCATTTGTTTCAGGTATTGAGAGTTTCTGAAGAAAAATCCTCAACTTTCGGATTATATATCTGGCAGCTCGAGAATTCGAAAATTCGAAGTAACATGCCACCATAATAGACGAGGTCTTTGTTTCGCTTACCAGGCGATCTGCTTTGCCGAAGGTTTTTCTAATATCCCGTATTTCATAGCAGAACAACAACAAGTGACAATGGACCACTTTCCAGCATTTGTGATTTGTTTTGGACTTCAGAAATATTTTAACTTAATTAATTAATTGACAGTTTGTGACGTTTCTAAAGGATTAAGATTGTAGACACATCGTCGTGATATGAAATTATACCATTTTGATAATTTGAAATTTGACAGAGAAACAGTCGATAGCCATTATTAGGCATACAACTGATACTGATACACCACGTTAACCCACCATGGATCACGGCATTTTCAACCATGATGCAATGAAACTACATGTAAGAACACATCATGAATATCATCAAATTTCATACACTAACCTCGAAAAGAAGATTCCGTTGAGAAAGCAGTAGGCGTTGCGGTCGAGTCTGGTGAGATGGGCTGATTGGTGGAGGATGATTCTGACGTCATTGAATAATTAAATACCAAACAAAGTATTGAACAATAACAATGAAAACAACGGTTGCACAGTCCGCAGAGCATTATTTAATATAGGTGAAGAACACTATCATGAACATACCACTTATCAATGAAACGTATATTCAGTTGAGTGCAGAACGCTCAATGAAACTAAATTTCAAACAAACATTGGAAATAAATGATTCACAAACCTTCGACGGGACGCTCTGTTGTTGAAACCTGAAACATTCCAGTGGTGCCTGGAGATAAACAAAAAGATTTAAATGGAATCATAACACTGCAATACCGTGTAAATGTAGTAAAAACAAAATGTTGGCTATTGTTTATTCAATGTAAAAAAAATGCATACTTGGTATGTGATTAACACAATAACTGCCCTAACTTGTAACAAATATTCCTTCAGATGATTAAACATGGAAACTTTGCCACCTACAACGAATTATGAGTATTATGACCACGTTGTAGACCTACTCATTTGTTTCAGGTATTAAGAGTTTCTGAAGAAAAAGTCCTCGAATTTCGGATAATATATCTGGCAGCTCGAGAATTCGAAAATTCGAAGTAACATGCCACCATAATAGACGAGATCTTTGTTTCGCTTACCAGGCGATCTGCTTTGCCGAAGGTTTTCTAATATTCCTTATTTCATAGCAGAACAATAACAAGTGACAATGGACCACTTTCCGGCATTTGTGATTTGTTTGGGGCTTCAGAAATAGTTTAAATTCATTAATTTACCGTTTGTGACGTTTCTAAAGGATTAAGATCGTAGACACATCGTCGTGATATGAAATGATACCATTTTGATAGTTTGAAATTTGACAGAGAAACAGTCGATAGCCCTTATAAGGCATACGACTGATTCTGATACACCACGTCAACCCACCATGGATCACGGCATATTCAACCATGATGCAATGAAACCTCATGTAAGAACACATCATGAATAAAATCAAATTTCATACAGTAACCTCGCAAAGAAGATTCCATTGATAAAGCAGTAGGCGTTGCGGTCGAGTCTGGTGAGATGGGTTGATTTGTGGAGGATGATCCTGACGTCATTGAATAATTAAATACCAAACAAAGTATTGACCAATAACAATGAAAACAACGGTTGCACAGTCCGAAGAACATTATTTAATATAGGTGAAGAACACTACCATGAACATACCACTTATCAATGAAACGTGTTTTCAGTTGAGTGCAAAACGCTCAATGAAACTAAATTTCAAACAAACATTGGAAATAAATGATTCACAAACCTTCGACGGGACGCTCTGTTGTTGAAACCTGAGACATTCCAGTGGTGCCTGGAGATAAACAAAAAGATTTTAATAAAATCATAACACCAATGCCGTGTAAATTTAGTAATAACAAAATGTTGGCTATTGTTTATTCAATGTAAAAAAAAATGCATACTTTGTATGTGATTAACACAATAACTGCCCTAACTTGTAACAAATATTCCTTCAGATGATTAAACACGGACACTTTGCCACTTACAACGAATTATGAGTATTATGACCACGTTGTAGACCTACTCATTTGTTTCAGGTATTGAGAGTTTCTGAAGAAAAAGTCCTCAACTTTCGGATAATAACATGTGGCAGCTCGAGCATTTGAAATTCGAAGTAACATGCCACCATAATAGACGAGGTCTTTGTTTCGCTTACCAGGCGATCTGCTTTGCCGAAGGTTTTCTAATATCCCGTATTCCATAGCAGAACAACAACAAGTGACAATGGACCACTTTCCAGCATTTGTGATTTGTTTTGGACTTCAGAAATATTTTAAATTAATTAAATAATTGACAGTTTGTTACGTTTCTAAAGGATTAAGATCGTAGACACATCGTCGTGATATGAAATGATACCATTTTGATAGTTTGAAATTTGACAGAGAAACAGTCGATAGCCCTTATTAGGCATACAACTGATACTGATACACCACGTTAACCCACCATGGATCACGGCATTTTCAACCATGATGCAATGAAACTACATGTAAGAACACATCATGAATATCATCAAATTTCATACACTAACCTCGAAAAGAAGATTCCATTGATATTGCAGTAGGCGTTGCGGTCGAGTCTGGTGAGATGGGCTGATTGGTGGAGGATGATCCTGACGTCATTGAATAATCAAATACCAAACAAAGTATTGAACAATAACAATGAAAACAACGGTTGCACAGTCCGAAGAGCATTATTTAATATAGGTGAAGAACACTACCATGAACATACCACTTATCAATGAAACGTGTATTCAGTTGAGTGCAAAACGCTCAATGAAACTTAATTTCAAACAAACATTGGAAAAAAAATGATTCACAAACCTTCGACGGGACGCTCTGTTGTTGAAACCTGAGACATTCCAGTGGTGCCTGGAGATAAACAAAAAGATTTTAATGGAATCATAACACCAATGCCGTGTAAATTTAGTAATAAAAAAATGTTGGCTATTGTTTATTCAATGTAAAAAAAAATGCATACTTTGTATGTGATTAACACAATAACTGCCCTAACTTGTAACAAATATTCCTTCAGATGATTAAACACGGACACTTTGCCACCTACAACGAATGATGAGTATTATGACCACGTTGTAGACCTACTCATTTGTTTCAGGTATTGAGAGTTTCTGAAGAAAAAGTCCTCAACTTTCGGATAATAACATCTGGCAGCTCGAGAATTCGAACATTCGAAGTAACATGCCACCATAATAGACGAGGTCTTTGTTTCGCTTACCAGGCGATCTGCTTTGCCGAAGGTTTTCTAATATCCCGTATTTCATAGCAGAACAAGAACAAGTGACAATGGACCACTTTCCGGCATTTGTGATTTGTTGGGGCTTCAGACATATTTTAAATTCATTAATTTACCGTTTGTGACGTTTCTAAAGGATTAAGATCGTAGACACATCGTCGTGATATGAAATGATACCATTTTGATAGTTTGAAATTCGACAGAGAAACAGTCGATAGCCATTATTAGGCATACAACTGATACTGATACACCACGTTAACCCACCATGGATCACGGCATATTCAACCATGATGCAATGAAACTACATGTAAGAACACATCATGAATATCAAATGTCATACACTAACCTCGAAAAGAAGATTCCATTGATATAGCAGTAGGCGTTGCGGTCGAGTCTGGTGAGATGGGCTGATTGGTGGAGGATGATTCTGACGTCATTGAATAATTAAATACCAAACAAAGTATTGAAGAATAACAATGAAAACAACGGTTGCACAGTCCGAAGAACATTATTTTATATAGGTGAAGAACACTACCATGAACATACCACTTATCAATGGAACGTGTATTCAGTTGAGTGCAGAACGCTCAATGAAACTAAATTTCAAACAAACATTGGAAGAAAATGATTCACAAACCTTCGACGGGACGCTCTGCTGTTGAAACCTGAGACATTCCAGTAGTGCCTGGAGATAAACAAAAAGATTTTAATGGAATCATAACACCAATGCCGTGTAAATTTAGTAATACTATAATGTTGTATTGTTTATTCAATGTAAAAAAAAAACATACTTGGTATGTGATTAACACAATAACTGCCCTTATTTGTAACAAATATTCCTTCAGATGATTAAACACGAAAACTTTGCCACCTACAACGACTTATGAGTATTATGACAACGTTGTAGACCTACTCATTTGTTTCAGGTACTGACAATTTCTGAAGAAAAAAAACACTTATCAATAAAACATGTAATCAGATGAGTGCAAAACGCTCAATGAAACTAAAATTCAAACAAACATTGGAAGTAAATGATTCACAAACCTTCGACGGGACGCTCTGTTGTTGAAACCTGAGACATTCCAGTGGTGCCTTGAGAAATAAAACAATTATTTTAATGGAATCATAACGACGATGCCGTGTGAATTTAGTAACCACACATTTTCGTTATTGTATATTCAACGTAAAACAACAAATGTATACTTGGTATATGATTAACACATTAACTGCCCTAACTTGTAACAAATATTCCTTCAGATGATTAAACACGGTGACTTTGCCACCTTCAACGAATTAGGAGTATTATGACCACATTGTAGACCTACTCATTTGTTTCAGGTACTGACAGTTTCAGAAGAAAAAACAAATCCTTAATTTTCGGACAATATTTCTGGCGGCTCGCGAATTCGAAAATCCGAAGTAGCATGTCACAATAATAGACCTGGCCTTTGTTTCGCTTGCCAGGCAATCTGCTTTGACAAAATTTTCTAATATCCCGTATTTCATAGCAGAGCAATAACAAGTGACAATGGACCACTATCCCACAATTCGTGTGTTGATTTGGACTTCACAAATATTTGTAATTCTTCAGTCATTTACCGCGTGTGATGCTTCTCAAGGATTAAGATCGTAGGCATATCGTTGTGATATGAAATGACACCATTTTAACAGTTTCGAAATTTGACCTAGAAACACTCGATAGCCCTGATTAGGCATACGACTGATTGTGATACACTACGTCAACAGACCTTGCACCAAGACATGTTAAAACTCGATGCTGATGAAAAAGTAAACATATATCAAGAATATAATCAAACTTCTTTAGCATCTAAAACAAGATTCCTTCGATAACGCCGTAGGCGTTGCTGTCAAATCTGGTGAGATTGGCTGATTGGTGGAGGATGATTCTGACGTCACTGTTTAATTGAAATGAATGAATGATTAAAAAATAGAAATGATAACAACGGTTGGCTTGCAAGAAGAACATATTTTATACAGGCGTCAAACCCTCCCATGAACATACCACTTGTCAATGGAACGTGTACTCAGAAATAAGCTGAATAAAACAAAATGTACAACAAACATTGGAAGTAAAGGATTTACAAACCTTCGACGGGAAATTCTGTTGTTGAAATTCGAAGTATTTCAGTAGTACCTGCAATTTGATTTGGTGGAATAATAACACCACTGCTGTGTGAATCAATTAATTAACATTATTACAAGTTTCAATTTTGCATTCTTGGTATGTGACGGACATGTTAACTATGTCATGTTAAATTTAACACATATTCCTTGTGATGATAAAACACGGAGACGTGGTCAATGAATACGCATTCTGAGAATTACGACCAGGCTGTAGACCTTCTCATTTTGTTGAGAAAATCTTACTATATGCTTAACAGTTCTGGCAGCTACGGAATGCGAAATCTCAAGCCAAGCACGTCCCAAAATACCCACACCCACAAGAAGTCTATAATATTCTTGTTCAAATAAAGGTATGTCGATAACAAACTTAACCAATATCAAGGAAAATCAATGATGCGGTTATTATTCATTGAAGCTTCAATTTACGCCGCCAAACACTTGATTTTTGCCGACATGACAATGATATTTACCGACAAAATCAAGTTATTTGGTGGATGGTTATTTGGTGGATGTCAAATGGCTTTTTGGAGGGCTAACAATGGAGTAAAAAAAGGCCATTCTGCTAGTTGTAAACACATGCTGAATTGTAGGGCCTAAAAATAATGTAAAGGTGAATGTTTTAAAGTGTGAATGTCTGCAGCCTCAAAATTGGCACACATGGCCAAAACACATAATGGTTCGTTACAAATGGCCACGGCCCTGCTATGGATTTAAATGTATATTTTTGTTTTTAAAATGAAATTTAATTTATAATTGAGGCAAATTGCCGTTTTTGGAGTTTGGCTATTAGTTCTTGCCTTGACTCTTCATGTTTTCCTTCAAATATCCGAGCTATTCGCATTAAAACTAACTTCTCAATTACCTTTGAAAAAGTGAATACCTAGTGGACTGGAAAAAACTTCAGGCCCATGGTAAGTTACAGGTGCACCTTGCGAAATGTCGACACGGCCTAGGTTTCGAAAAGCCAGATCGGTCCAGTAGACGTATTCATTGTGGAGACCAAGGCTTCGTACATTGAAATTGGAGCTGAAGGCGGCAACTGTAGTGCGACCCGCACCCGTGAGGTCAGAGAATTCAATGACATCATAATAGGTATTAGCCCAGTAGAGTCTGTTTGCTGTAAAATAATGACATATGGAATAGTTGACTCATGGAATTTTGTTTTTAATGACAATGATAAAGGATTACTATTTTTATACAGATGTAGGAAGGCTTCTATATCGTGAAAAAAAGAGTTTTTTTGAAGATCGTGAAAATGTTCATCATTATTCTTTCTCTTTCTGGATCTCCCTTACAATGTGTCACATCCATTTGTAGTTACGGTCGCTCCGAGAGCTCGCTTATCCTGGTATGATCAAGTCGAAACTGTTGTTATCCCATGCATCCAATCGTAGGCTAGACCTTTTTAAACCTATCCCTATCAATTGTTCAGTTCCTGCGAAGATTTGCCTCGATAGGACTTTGGTTCTACGCATGTTGGAGTATGGAATGCCTGTTTGGCTCCTACACAGTCGAAACGTGTTGATGCACTACAAACTGTTTGTTTTATTTTTGGACAGAAGGATTATGCCAAATGCTGATAGGCTTCAAACGTAATGCCAACCTAATTTGTGTGGTTTAATGTTATCAAAGAAATTTTGTGGTGTCCACTGTAAAAAAAAAATGTGCAAATAAATGCCCAATTTTTACCCAACAAAGGGCGAATAGTTAACAAGTCCAACATTTGGGCAAAATATTGCCCATTTTTATTGGGCACACAAAACACCCAACATTTGGGCAAATGCACATCTTCTAATAGTTGATTAAGTTGGATTACCAAACAACTTGTAAAATTTTCACCCATTTGTTGGGTATTTGATATGTCAGTTGATGCTTAAAAAATAACCCGAACTTTGGGTGATTAGTTTAATCAAGAAATGGTAACAAATATACCCAATTTTGGACCAACTACTGGGCATGTGTCCAAAAAATACTGCCCAACCCCATTGGGCATAGTTTGCTAAATACTTGAGCAAATGTTGTGCCAATTATTGAGCAAATGGTTTCCCCATTATTGGGCAAATTATATCCATTTGTTAAAACCTAAACAAAATTAAATACTTGATCTCATAACCTTGATCACGTGTTTTATTGTGTCGCTGAATCCGAATCACATTTTCAAATAAATAGTAAAACCTTTAAGGACAAATAAACAAAAACATGTTTGGCGTCCCAGCCCTCTTCCTTTTTGGAGGCCTTGTTTTCTTTTCTTTTTTAACCGAAAATATGATAAATTTTAAACAGTGACATAATCATGAATCCTGTGCTCCACTGCTAGACCACTCGTGCCCATATAAAGCTTGTAAGTCATTTCCTAGGTCCAATGACGGCCATTAACAAAAACATACTGGCGGCCATCTTGAAAAATAGCCCGGCCGGGCGGCCATTTTGGAAGGGGAAAAAAGGGCCTACCGCTTCCTTTTTTTTCAAAAAAGCAGGACGCTAAACATGTTTGTTTTATGTGGCCTATTTAAATACTTGTTTTCAACCATACTTGTATACATTGACGTCAACCATATCCTGCATCAAATTAGATCAAAAACCCAATATATAACTCACAGCGGGTTATGTTTTGTAATTACGAGTAAAATAGTACTGCTACTACATGTACATTGTCGGCCCATTTTACGGGTCGCCCATATTGATACATGTGCAGAGTCATACACCTATGTGCATTTAATACCGACACTACAGTGAACCATGCAAATGCCTTTATCCGTAATACAAACCATACAATAATTGACACAATATCGAAATAATTTCCAACACAATGGAATCTAATTTGAATCAAACAATCAACACGTAACTGCAAACAGTCTTGTTTAAGTGAAGGCTTTGCTAAGACTCTTCTGACCTACGATCTGCCATGACGACTCTCCCTATGCGCGGTGCATGTAGCAGATCACATGGTAGATGTTGCCACTTATTAGGTGAATTTCGCGCGCTTTCTCTGTTTTTGACCGACTTTTAAGACTTGGGATTAGCGGACCTGCCCAATAACAGGGCAACGTCAATATATTGTCCCCAACGTACGGTTAACTATGGGGTGCTGTGGTCCGATGGTTACGGTGTTCGACTCGTGTACCGTGGTACATGGGTTCGAATCCTGACCGTGGGAACATAGTGCTTGTGCTCCTGAGCAAGGCACTTTACCATTATTGCTTCGTCCTTCGGATGGGACGTAAAGCCATAGGTCCCGTGTGTTGTGTAATGCACGCTAAAGAACCCAGTAACTCTTATCGCTAGGAGAAGGGGATTCTGGCAGTGGCTGCTTAATGCGCCGCAACACCTTGTAAACCATTATTAAAGTGCTACATAATGGTTCTCATTTTTTTATGTTCTTCATTTACCTGTCTCTAATAATAGACATGATTTCCAGCGCCTTGAGTACCTAATTGTTGGTAGGTACGAGCGCTATAAGACTTCGGTATTATTATTATTAACTATTTGTGTTACCCACTTCTTTCGTAAATTATGCTCAACTTTGAAGACTCTTAAAGTATCCAACTTTTGTATTTACCCAACAACGTCGATTAGCCAATAAATGGGGATTTTTTAACTCACAGTTGCGTGGTTTATATTTACCCAACGAATCACTTCCCCAATATTTTTACAGTGATTTAGTCAAACATGTGGTCAATAAGATATCTTGGGGCTTTTAAACATCTATATGCCGGAATGCAGAATCTGCAACTTTTAGCAATTCAACAAATTCTGATTTACCGGTTACAGCGTCCCTCATACCTTGATGTTGGTGCCCCTGCGCACAGGTTTTTGTTGTTGATGAAGGATGGTGTTTTCTTTTCTAATGAATAGTTCAGATTTATGTATTTCAACTTTTTTTTCATAATGGTAGTCCGAATCAATCCCTAGGTTTGCATAGGTCTCGTTTGTAAAGATTTCTGGTATGGTTCTGTTGTCTAACCCAATCGGACAGTGAAGATTGTATGGTTGAAATGTCATGTTTACAATGGGTGAAGTTTAAGAGGGGCCATCAGATGAGTTGGGGGCTGTACAAACAAAATTGTTTGTCTTCATCTGGTTAAATGTCATTTCGAAGGATACGAATTGAAAAGAATTAACTAACCTGGAACGTCGAGGGTTAAACCATAAACAGAAAGGATGCCACTATTAATCAGCACTCGACGATGGTTGCCATTCAGATCAGATCGCTCGATCATGCCCATTGAACTAACTCGGTACGACCAGAACAAAAACCTATAAAAAAACAAATCTTGTTGAATGTCTTCCCGATACATAGCTAAGCTGCTAACCACAAAAAACGGCACTTATTCAATTATAAATCTTTAAATATTTATGCATCCTTTTGTATTCCTTTGGTTTCATTTACGACTGACCTTACCCGTGATGGGCTCCCCACACATGAACAAAAAGTTTTGTGTTACTTTTTATTTACAACGTCTGGAACCCCCACTCGCATAAAAAAGAGAGAAAATGAAGACCAAATTAAGGTAACCAGACTCTGTGCTATTTGAAAAGATATGGATGATAAGACCCTGTTTTTTTACGCGAAATGCGGCGTATACAGGGTGAGTCAATGAAACCCAATTGGTGCCCCCTGTTGTTGTTTAAAGAAGCTCTTATTGTAGCACTTTCCATATTTAGGATATCAAAGCCCGATTAATAGGCTTTGTTGTAGTGTAAGTGATGTCTCAGCAAAACTATTCACATATAAAAAAAACAAAAAAAAAAAAAAAAACCCTCAACACTCTCATATGATAACTGGCACTTAATAAATAACAATTATTTAACAACCAACTGCTTCCAATAAAACCAAAATGCTTTAAAATGTCAAGAGTTTACAGTCTTGCCCTGCCTTCTACTTGGCTTCCCTGGAGACTTGTGAGATTATTCTGATATCATTTTCAGGATACTACGTGGTTTCATTTTTTTACTGAATTATCCTGTACCTTGACTGGATTCATGGACACGGTTTAAAAGCAGTGCTTGTGTTTATTATCATGGATCTACAGTGTATTTTACCTTATGTAATTGCTTCCAATAAAGCCTAATGCAAAGTATCCCAGTGTGCGGTAAGTTTTTGCAGAGTTTTCTGCCCCGCGAGGCCGTTTGGCCAATTTCTGTCCTGTTTTATTTATTTCGCCTCGCGAGGAGAAAAACTCACTGTGTGCGGCGAGCCTGAACTAAGTGCCGAGCTAAAATGATAAACGAGCCAATGAAATCACGCACTCTGTACATGTGATTGTAATATATGTTGGTGTTTGTCCCCCTTTTGAGTTACGCAAAAGACAAACAAGAATAGCGTGCTTTCTTTGGCGAAGCGAAAGAAATATTTTATTCCGTTGTATGCTATAATAAGGCGACAGATTTTGCTAACTGCGTCCACAATTGGGCGATTCACCTTATTAAGGTGACATTATAACTGTCGCCCTTTTGTGAAATCGACCCTTAGAACAGGGAATTTTATAATCGCAAACTATATCTAGATAAATTCCTCGTCGTCCTATTGGTAAAAATACCGAATTTCGTAGAGAAAGGGTAAGGTAGACTTGGGTTAGGTGACAGTGTAGGTTTGTGCACGAGTCAATAGGAAAGTCGCCTCATTATAGTATTTAGAGTAATTATTATATTTCTGGGTTGAGGTATACAGTACTAAGCGAGGGTTATTATAATTTCCTTGTCCAGTGACCCGTGTTGTGTATTATTGGGATAACTTAAGTTGCGTGAGGATTAATACTTTGTGAAGATTGTCCCTGTTAGATGGTGCAGTTGTTATTGTAAAGGCCAAATTAAAAAAAATGTTGAGCGTCCCCGAACCCATATAAGTTTTTTTTTTTATAAACCGAAAAAAGGATACATTTTATATAGTGACATCAAATATTTGCCTCTTTGTTTGTTGCATCTGGCCCATTTAAAGCTGGTGTGTTATTTCCTGAGTCCAAGTGGCGGCCACTTAAACAAAAGCTGGAGGCCATTTTGAAAAATACCCCGGTCAGGGGGCCATTTTGGAAGGAAACAAAAACCTCCTCCTTCCTTTTTTTTTTTGGGGGGGGGGGGGTCCGCTCATAAGTCCGACGCCTCATAGGTCCGACGACTCATAGGTCCGGCAGAATTGCATCCCCTAACCAAATAAAGGCCGATATGTCCGACGCCTCAAAGGTCCGACGCTTCATAAGTCCGACGCCTCATAGCTCCGACGCCTCATAGCCCCGACGCTTCGTAAGTCCGACAAATTAAACGCCTCATTTTTCCGTTGTCGGACTTTTGAGGCGTCGGACTTATGAGGCGTCGGACCTATGAGGCGGAATAAATAAATTGTATGCCTCATAAGTCCGACGCCTCATAAGTCCGAAATTTCGGACTTATGAGGCGTCGGACCTATGAGGCGTTGGACTTATGAACGACCCCTTTTAAAATTAAACGGCCCCTAATTAAATTGTGTTCCTCATAAGTGGTGCAGTTGACCCCCAGAGGGTTATTAAATGCGAGGGTTATTTGTGTGTAATTAATCACCTTTGTATATTATTGTTAAAGCTGTGATTATTGAACAAACCAAATTGATAAAAGTGATTCTTGAATAAATCTTATTATGAGAGTTATTTACGTTTCCGCGAGGTTTATTGAAATTCACTCTGCGGTTTATTAGTATTAATTATATTACTGTTATTCTATTTCAAGTAATCACTGAATCCCAGAGCGGTGGTATATGTTCAACAAACGAACAGCCCTTAGGCTTAGTCCGCCGTTCATTAATTATCCCCCTTGCGTCTGGGTAACCGCTCATCCTTGTTTGAGGTTAATAAATATTTTGTTCGTGGGATATTTTGTTTGCCAGTCTGTGTCTTGGGATGAATAAAACCAGTCCCTTTGAGTTTTCCTTTCCCCTTTCCCCTGTCCCACGTCGCCACAATATCACGACCTGTATTTAATATATTGGTGAATAAAAAGCAACGAACACAAAAAGACTGAAACGTGCTTATGTGGAACAATGACCTTCACAAATAATTAAAGCACACCCTTTGTAACAAATGAAAACGAATGTTCTTGAATGGTAAGCTGAATACCTGACCCTATACGTTCAATCACCATGGGGCATGACTTTACCATTTTTACAATAAAAAGGCTTTTTTCAACTCCAAAAATGGGCCTTGATTAACAGGTAATATTAGGGACATTTGTGACATAATCACTTGAAGGTGGTTGGTAATGGTTTAAGTTTGAATGTCACGGACCCGTGGGCCGGGTCTGGTTTTAGTTTTCAACAAAAAAAATGCAATTTCGTGGGCCAATTTTAGGGGGGGAAACGGATAAAATCTCTGGAGTGCAGTGTGACATGAGGCCAAAAGCACCCCCGCCCCTCCTCGCACATATTACCCATTGGTAGAGTCCACAACAAGCCCAGGGAGAGACACGGTAGAAATCGTATTTGTCAAATCCAGGACAACGGAGCGGTTTTGTCCATCCAAGGTAGCTCGCTCAATCAGATCTGCAGATCCGTCATTCATCCAATACAACACACGATTCTCAACATCAAGGTGGAAGACCGTAACTGAAACTGAAAAGCGAAAACAATTGAATTTATTCCATAGTGTCCGGTTTTATGACGTCACAACATCGATATATCAAGATGGTACATTATTTGCAGAGGGATTTTTTTTTTGAATAAGGGATATGAATTAAAATATGTTTGTGCTGGCGGGTTCACGAACGTGTCTTCGTTCAATTCTTAATAACTTATACTATTTACAAAGTCAGTCGCATCGGGGGCCGAACGATAGTCGGAAGGTCCGATAGTCCAAAGGTTCTTTACTCCGAAGGTTAAATAGTCCCAATGCACACAATTTCCATAAAAGAGGGTTTGTTAATCCGGAAATGAAATGAGGTTCATTGATCCGAACATTTGATGCAATAGTCCGAAGGTTCATTAGTCCGAAGGTTCATTAGTCCGAAGGTTCATTAGTCCGAAGGTTCGAAAGTCTGAATTTAGAATAAGGTTAATCAGTCCGAAGGTTCAATAGTCCGAAACGAAAATAAGGTTCAATAGTCCGAAGGTTTATTATTCCAAATTGACAATAAGGTTCGATAATCCGAAGAGACTATAAGGTCCGATAGGTCTATTCGGACTATCGAACCTTCGGATACATTAACCTCATTATATTTTCGGGACTAATGGGCCCTTCGGACTATCGAACCTTCGCATTATCGAACCTTCGCATTATCGAACCTTCGGACTATTGAACCTTCGGACTAACATCGGACTAATGACGCTTTGGACTAATGAACCCCCGGACTATCGACTATCGACTATCGGGCTGTAACCGTCGCATCACGAACCGATGTATCGTGTACACACAGTACATTTAGGATAAGTCACTTCGAGGTGCATCTGAGGAGTAAATATCCAATTGTATTAATTTCATTTAGTTGAGAACAAAACAGATGATAATTTTTTTTTATTCTGCCGTTTGTTCGGATGACGGCATCCTTGTGATTGAGTATATTTGTAATCAGTCATCGTCTAGACCTCGATATCAGCTTTCAACAAGTTGGATAGATCAAAATTTCTAAACTTTGACCAGCTGTTAATCCTATCGACTAATATGTCATCATATCTGAGATAATATACTTGTTTTCAAATTAGGTCTTTACATCATGTGGTTAAGGTCTTTACTACATGAATTGTTACAAAGCTACATAACCGGACATATGTTACAAAAACGCATTGTTGAAGTGGAAAATCCTTCACGGTTAATAGTTAATCCAATTCCAGGCAGCATTATTGGACTTTCCTACTTTGTTTTTGATTGGGTGAAATTATCGGTTGTTCAAAAATCGTGATCTTACCGCCGTCTGAAACCACAACTTCAACACCACTTCCGTTCAAAAAGGCACGACTGATAGAAACAAAATCAGCCCAGTACACCATACCGTCTTCAGGGTCGTAGTCAACGTCATAGGTTCTTTGTGGTTTCGCCTCAAGCTCAGGGATATGGATGAGGGTAAAATTGAAGGTGTCCGTGGGTGCAACATAAATCCTCGGAGGGTCGTGATTGGCCACCAATACCATGTCTAAAAGAAATCATATGATAACAAGATGAACACAAAGGTTTAATATTTCATATTGTTTCCAGTTTTAATCGCCCACTGATGGCTGGAAAAAAGTTGACATCTATATATTTATTCATTTATTTATTTAAACTTGTATAGACACGGTAACTCATTCAACCAAAATGTTTTTTTCTTGTTGCATAAAAACATGTAAACTGGACAATACACAAAATAGAATCAGTAATTCAAAACATATATAAAACAAAATGAGACATTAACCACCCGTGCTTCCTATCACCAGAATATACACGAACATACGAAGACATTGCAGCGGAAGTCGTTTTGTATTACGCGTAAATAACAGTGTTTAGGGGACACAACCCATTCCCTTTTGCTCTGAATAGATGAATAGAAGTTCCCTGGACACGCATATCGAAGATTGAAGCATTCTGGCAATTTTCAAATTGGTTAACCATTGATTTGCCAAAAGTGATACAAGTCGAAAACCACCCCCCCCCCCTCCAACTGCTATCACCAAACACTCAGCATGAGTCAGTTGACTGTGTATTTGGCTATTTTGGGGTCAGGATCGACTGTTAACAGCCGTTGTTTACATTCAGCTACTGGGACAGCCCCAATACATAGTATTCATAACATGACGTCACGATTATCCGGATTAGCAGCCGCCGCCATTTTGTGTGTCAAATTTCGCATTGGCCTATACACAACACAACAGTGGCATTTACTAGCAGCAGATATCGTACTTAAACAGCAGATATCGTACTTAAAAATACTCATCTTGGAGAAAAAATGCCACACACTTGTGTCGTTCATGGGTGCAGAAACAGATCTGATCCCTCAGTGAAGAGGGGGTTCTTTGCGTTCCCGACAATTAAACAGTGAATTAAACATGTTGCAGGACCCAAAATTCGCTCTTTCATGAATAGATTTTTGAGTGACGTCCTTCAAGAAGTTCAGAATCTAGTTTCTAGACTCCACTACTGTGAATTCATTTAGTTTGATGAGGAATTAAGAGAATTGGAAATATTTCTCAGTCCAAATTTAATAACGCCTCTACAGCTTTTTAGATAAGCCTGTAAGAGGGAAAATGTAGAGGGTGGGAAACAAAATTATTTCCACTAAAAATACAAGCACCATATGTGCTTGTACAACACGCTTTTCACTATGCCACATTCATTCGTTTCAAACAGAAAATGTGTCTTCTGTGGCTATGTTGCAGATAATACTGTACATGGTGTACATGTAGGTTCACATACATGTGCTCATATACATGATCATGAGAATGCTCCATGACTTTTTAGCTTAAAAGTAAGAAGTGAGATGAATTTTTGGCTTAATATACAACTTCAAAAACCAAAGCAAAATTCTTGTAAATTTGCATTTTAAGCACAACAGACAGTGGTCACAAAAGTTGTACTTAATACCATAAAGCTATAAAGCTCTTCAGAAAACCTCCCTGATTGAAATCTTAAGGTTATACTCGTTTCTTTCATATTTACTGAGGTTCGTATAGACACTTCAATCAGGTTCTCTATGGGCCCTCAATGAAAATCACATTTACATATTTGAAAAAGCACGAGTGTTTCTAATGAATATATCTGGTGGTGAATATTTACAATTTTTGTTTTCTAGGAAAACCTGCAGGTTTGTACCAGAAGAACCTTCCAGACTGAGCTCCCCCATTGAAGCTCTATGCAGAATCTCAGATCAAGACAACCTCTTCTATGCATAATGACTTAGAGCGATATCAACGAGTCTGCAAGCGACAGGCAAAACGAGATCAACATGCTAGGGCAGAGGCACTGTTTGAATTATCGCATAAAGCAACAGATGTTACCCCCTGCAGATCCCCAGAAGTTGTTTCACCATGTGTTTCTGCACCTATTAGTTCAAGTGTATGTCAGCCAGTGCCCCATGATGAAGTGACTGATGAACAACTAAGTGTGTCATGTGAGGACCTGTACCAGCAAACAGTTGCTGAATGCCAGAGGCTGACTACTGAAAATATGGAACTGAAGGAGAAGCTGATGGAAACCAATGTTTCTGAGGATTCTTTCAAACATGATAACAAGAAATTGATTTACTACACTGGACTACCGGTTTTTTTTTTAACTCTCATGGCTCTGTTTGATTTTGTTAAACCATATATTTCTGATAGCAAGAGAAATGCTTTGACTTAGCTTCAAAAACTTATCCTTGTTTTGATGAAACTACGACTCAATTTACCCATGCAGGATCTCGCTTACATATTTCATATATTCCAAGCCACTGCATCCAGGGTTTTTCTTTCTGTCTTTCATGTACTTTACATGCGGCTTAAAGTACTTATTGTTTGGCCAGAGAAAGAACAGCTAAAGGAAACAATGCCAATGACATTCAGGCAACATTTTGCTGAGAAAGTGGCAGTCATTGTAGATCGTTTTGATGACTTCCCAGCCAGCCAGCCAGCACTAAATACTCATTCATAAATACCTAGGACACTTAACCAATTCCTACTGGTCGAAAGCTCGTCACGTGGCAGGTCTTAAACGGAGGATAAAGACATGGCTAGCTTGTCTTAAACATTTTTCCAGTGTCACATGAAATGTTGACTCATAAACATTCAGTGCTTCCTACCGTTTTTTGGGTTGAACATTCACAATCCTCACAAATGCTTGCGCAATACTACCCGCGAGTCAGTATTTTATAGTCCTAAATTCACAGCAAAACGCCCCAAGTGCTTTCCTCTGCGCGACGTCACGCATTACGCGCGGCGCGCGCGCCAATCTCCATGAATAGGAGTTGTTTACATCTGATCCGCGAGTGAGACACGCTATTTTTAGCTAGAGGGGTGTTTCAAAAAACATGAAGTGAACTTTTTGAACAAAAACGGTTTTTTTAGTGAAAAGTTTTGATTTGTTTAACCGAAAAAGTATTTATGAATGGGAATAAAATTTAATAATGTGCTTAGTCGGTATTAATCACTCTGTTTAAGACCGCTTGGAGTCTTGGTGCTGATAATTACTTATTATTATCAGCACCAAGACTCCAAGCGGTCTTAAACAGAGTGATTAAAACCTCCGAAGCACACTTTATTTCCTGATTGAAACTCTAACAGATATGTTATTACATTATGTTTTTACACTTTTTGTTTTACACATTTCTTTTCAGCTCTAAATTGGGATTTCATGTAAATTTCAAGGATAACAGACCGGAGGTTGTAGGAACAACAACACGGTGGTGGGCTCTTGATTTTCGCAAACTTCGCCACACACATCAACTACAAATGCATTTTTGACTTTGTCAACATGCCGCTAGAGGAAGACCTAACATTTTAAGACGAAACCTGTATTGTTTTTTTTGTAAATTACAGCCTAGGCAGAGACTCACATTGTTGAAAGCAATTTCACATCTGCTGCCAATTTCAAATTAAAACCACTGCCGGTTTAATATTTGGCTTTTTAAAACATGTCGATAGAGGACGCTCTCAAATTTTATGACGCCACTTGTAGTATTTTTGGCAAAGTACAGCCTAGGCAACGACGCACGTCGTCGAAAGCAAGTTCACATCTTTTGCAAACAACCACAAGGTGTTGGGCTCAACATGCCGTTCGAGGGCGTTCAAGGGTTATGTCACCTGTACAGCCTAGGCAAAGACACATATCGGTGAAAGCAAGTTCACATTTGATTTTGCACCAAAAATAGGACCTTGCAATATTGTATCAATTGCCATAAAAAAATCAAATCTCTAACATTTGAGTTTATGTTGTTTTTCAAATATTAGATATTTGGTTGCTTGAAATACGGTAAATGATGACGTCATCGTGACGTCATTACCAGAAAGCTCGAGGGCTATGTTAACTATGCTATTTCAAGCAAAAATTTGGATTTTACCTCTTGCTGTTGATTTTTCAGCATTTTTTTTAAGGTTTTATGTTTTTTTCATTATAACTTCCTGTCTGATGACGTAATCATTTTTTTTTTGCGCCTGCATCCGATTTCACGAAGCGCTGCGACGCGTCGCAACTCGAGTTACGACGTGTAACACTTCGCAACTCGCGACGCGTTGTATCTTCCATTTCACGAAAGTTGCGATGTGTTGAACGCGTCGTAAGTTCCTTGACAACGGCTTAAAACACGTCGCAATTTAAGACGTGTCTATTGGTCGTCGCAAAATAAGAAGAGTCATTTCTAAGCCAGTTTTATGCCATAAACATTACATTAACGAGATTATAATACCGAGGCAATGTGTGTAAAGTTGTAAATAGAAAATTCATTGCATAATTATGAATTAGACCGGAATATTAGGGTTGAAATTTCAAAGTAGCTATACAGTCCACTGACAGCTTGTTTTCCTTCAAAATTGCATCGCACGGCCGCCATTTTGTTTTACGTTTTAACAAATTTCGAACTGAGATCCGACGACTCTTTGTTGAAAATCAGATGACTATTTACTGTACGCTGACTAAATACATAAAACAGTCATCGAGTTGTGCTATAAATACACCTACGACGCGTCGCACTTACGACGTGTTTCGTGAAATGGATCGCAGGACGCGTCGCAGCTGCGACGCATCGTAGAGATACGACGCGTCGCATCGCTGCGATGCATCGTAAGTTACGAAGAGTTTGATGAAATCGGGTGCTGGTCTTGTCTGCATTAAAGTCATCGTGTAATAGTACTTTAAAGGGAATATACATCATTTGCTTTTGCTGTAATTTTCAGAAATGGATGGAATTGGGGGGTTGGAAATATAAAGCAAATATAGTTACACTGACTTTTTTGAGGTTTTGGGTTCGAAAATGCTATAAAAACCAAGAAAAACAATCATTTTCCTGTAGTCTGGTTCCCTGACTCCATATAAGAAGAAACAGAGCAGTTTACATACATTGGGGAATTGTAAGGTCAGGGAACCAGTCTAGCTGGCTTGTACCCGTTCAAAGGTGTGTAATCGATTGCAAACAAGTGCGATGGTCAATTGGGGCCAGTATTTGAAAAAAAGCCAGTTTTTTTCCAACGCTGGTCGGCCGACCAGCGTTGGAAATTGATACAAAAATACCTCTTTTCTTGAAAATGACAGTTTACCAGGTGCCATGATTTTACAGGATGCTTTTCACTGTCATCACTAACAGTCCAGCAAGGTTTTTCAGAATGATTTGGTAGTTTTATTTTTTGATGTTTGCAAATGTTGTATTTTCCCTTTAAAGCGATTACCGCAAACTTCGCCACACACATCTACTGTAAATGCGTTTTGGGCTTTTGTAACTTGCCGCTAGAGGGCGCTCAAACATCTTATGAAGTCAACAATATTTTTGTGTGTAAAGTTCCACCTAGGCACAAACTAACACCGTCGAAAGCAAGTTCACATCTTCATCTACTTTCAAAATATCAGGCACTTCCGGTTTCGACCAGAAGGAAGGGTCACGTGATTTGACGCCAAAGAGATAAAATGAAGATCATGTATTAAAGCGCGGGTGATAATTGGGATGAAAATCTAAATTTTGGAATATCGCGCCTACTTCAGAGGTGATGCATTGGGTCATTTTGGGGATATTTTGTATAGGAAGTGGGTATCTAGCATGAAAAAAAAACCCACCCCACCCAAAAAACTAAATCTGCACTGCACGCACTGTGGACAGTGGGTGTAATTGCGAAATGAATGCCTTTTTTTTTCCATTTTAATCCATTTGGCATAGTTTATATTGAACACACCACTGAAGTCATTAAGACTTTCATAGATGAGCACATAACTGACAATTTAATATATTAAGAACATTATTAATGCACTAATGTCACTAAATATCACAGACAGTCGGGCCGTAGAAATACATGTTCCTAAAGTAAAGCTATTCATTGAGGGATTGCCACTGGTCAATCATAAACCTCTACCGGTAGGTATTTTTTAGACTACAGGGATGTACATCTTCAAGACTTCATACATTTTCATAACAGGGACAGAAATTTATCACAAATTTGTGTCCTTGTTGTGAACATGTATCAAGTCGCATTTCAATTTCATAAATAAAATAGGTTGCTTTAGTGTTGAATGATACCAATTCTACATTGAATAAGTAATATAAATGGACCAAGAGCTGGATTAATCATAAGAATGAAAGTAGTATGATTCAAGAATGTCCATCCATGTCCGTCTTTTCATCTTAAAGATGGCATAGTAATTTCATGCATATCCATTGAATTAGCTGACTTATTTATCAATGCAATCACGAATAATACAGGAATGTTAATACAAAAATTAAAAAAAAGCAAAAGACCTGCTTTGAAATCCACCTCCCATGTCTCACCAAGGGGGTCAATCGCTTCTCAAAAGTAGGGGGAACATACCTTGATCGAAATGCGATCGCAAAGCGCGAAGCCCTAACGGTGTGGGGTCCGGGAAACTTTTTGAATTCTAGACGATCTGTGGTGCTATCTGAGGCAATTTTTGACAATTAAAACACATTTGTGTGAGCAAAAGATCATATTTTAAACAATATTTGTTCAAGTTTGAAGTCATTGAATCAGCTTTTCTGAGCTTAATTTGGCTACAATTTTCATCCGGGGACGAAAAAAATAGGGGGGGGGGTACAAATGATATGATTGTTAGGAGGGGATCTCCCCCCCCCCCCCAGTGCGCATAATTTTCGGTTAGAACAGCACCCCCATCGGCAGATGGTACCAGCCCCCCTCCCCCCCCTCAATTTGATTTTACTGAGGGCAAGTGAACTGTGGAAAAAAATGTGTCTGTATATATACATTTCAGCCTGGATGTGCAAGTGCCCTTTTCAAGACATTGTTATCCCCCCCCCCCCAATATACATGTAAATTTATGCCCTTGCTATGCTCCTGTTGCCTATTTCAGGCTGTTGTGCCTGAATGTTTCCAATTTGAAATAATAAGTCTTTATTCAGCATTACTACAACATGACTAGGCAGGGTATGAACAGCAGAATACTCGAATAGCCAGAAAAAAGGCCATTTTGGGGTTAATTTTGAATTTGAAGGGGTGGGGGTTATTTAAGAGATACAGCATTAGTTTTGGTGTCAAAAGTCTTGTATTGACGGTGTTAACCATTTTCCAGATGGGCGTCTTCACATTTTGACATTGGACTTTACCACCCCCTCTATCATGTATTATTATATCAATTCCTGTAAAATTCAAGGTTCGGTCTCTCACGGGTGATTTCTTATTGATTTTCAAAGACTAAAATTATTAATCTATCAAGTGACGTCACGTGATCCATGATGACGTCATAATGACGTTATTACAAAAAAGCACATCTTCAGTAGGTTGGGCATTTATGTATTGACAATTGAAGTTCATATATGTTTCATTTTGACAAAAAGTTCTGGAAACGAATTTGTCCTGGAGAATAATAATAATAGTAAATTCATAGAATAACAATAGGTGTTGGACTAAGTCTTATGCTTGGAATCGTTTTCAGGTAAATTCCATCAGGTTGAGCCGTTATATCTTTACAGGAGTCAATAGGTGTTTTTTCTTTCTTTTTTTTCTACTGCAAAACCTTATCTTGTTGGCCGTTTATGCGCAGTCAAGAAGTTGTCATACCAAATTCGCATCAACATCGATCGGAACAGTTTACATTATTGCTGCTATGGATCAATAATAATTACATTGAACTTACTATTGTCGGGCCTGAGAGCAACATCGTCTATAGCAATATTGGAAGAAGAATCCGTTCCGCGTACTGCTTCAATTACGATTCTGAATTCGGGAGGTGTTACTGGGAGCATTATCTCTGCCTGAAGCCACGTTGTGCTGTCTGTCTGTTGCCCGTTCATATTGAAGATACGCAGACCCTCACTGATACTCCCATTTATAGGTGTTTGATACACATTAAGGCTACCTGAAAGGTCAAATGAACATGTTCACATAAACAGCCACATGTTCGAGAATACGGGACTTCCAGAAACAGCCTCAAATAAAATGCAATACTGTGAAACAGTCTCATTAAAGACAATTTTATTTTGGTTTACAGCTCTAGCGCTGTCGTCATCAAAGTCTGAGTAAAACATTGTGTATTTTTTTTCGAGAATTTAATGACCGTGACTCTCAGCTACGTGAGCCCAATAGAGTAGATCAGCCCCTTTTGTGGTGCTTTGGAAAGGGGTCCTTAAAGGAAGGCTGTGGTAGAAATGATTTGAAGCTTTTGACAGAAAGTCAGTTTGGAAAAAGAAGATACACAAACACAAGAGCAATAAATGCTTCTGGTCGGTGTATAGCTTATTTAAATTTAAAAAAATGTTTCTTTTGTAAAAGTAAACATATCCCTTACCGATGCCGCTGCCAAACATGTTGTACCAGAAAGTCAGCATCCAGCAGATATATGCCCTTTGAGACATGACAGGACTCGTCAATATAGCTTTTGCTCCCTCTGATATGTCGGTTCCATTTGCATACAGGTACGTCATATTAGAAGCTGCGCAATAGAAGTGTTAAAATCGAGAAAAAAATTGTGTATTTGCAAAACCCTTTTTTTACAAAGAATTATTACTGCACATTTTACAAACGATTGAAGACATTTGACCTCAAAGAAGCCAACTATCGCACATGGTAGAATTGAGGTACCACAGTTTTGAAAATAGATCTTGACACGAAGTAATATGTCCCCTCGTTCATATCCTCTCGTGTTCAAAAGATGATCTAGGCCAAACGGAAAAAAACGTCTTACTTCCAAATCTGTCAACAGAAGGTCCGGTGTCGCTCAGGTCGCTGCTTCCAACTCCAATCAACCACTCCCAGACAGTGTGTGCTGCCTGCTGCCACCCACACATTCCTGTGTTGAAGTCGCAGCTGAATGATGCATTCATTCCTGATTTCAGAGTATATAGCTGACATTTTAGATCCATAGAATGTGGCAAAACCATTTTCTCTTCTAATATAACAAAAAAGGATTAATACTTTTTCCTCCTTCGTTCAATACTGTAAATGATTTAAATAATTGTGAGGCTCCAACTAATTATTTCACAACTACAAATAATGTGTGACACAAAGATAACTGAGGAGTGCACATCATACATTTTTATCCACATTGTGTAGTTTGTTTTTGACATTTCCGTAATTTTCTTCAGATTTTTGGCTTCTCCGCGATTTGCATAAGCAAATGTATCTGTTCTGCTATTTGGTAAATTTGCAAAACAGCCTTTTGTGTTGTTCCCATTTCTTTTGTTTGTTCTTTCTTCTTCTCCTTTTTTTGTTCTATCATTCAGCACCTTCAAAAGGCAGAACTGTTGACCTGTTCAGCAGTGTGTTCAGGACTCGCAATGCAGTCTTGGTGTTGGTAAAATCATTTGACTGTTGTATGATTTACACTTTTGAATGTGAATGAGCTAGCAGACGAAATGCACTTGATGGAGATACTGATGACAATCTGCAAACGTTAAAGATCTCCTCCACCTCTTCTGACATCTCCTTCGACTGCGTCTCGCAGTGGATCTCATCAGTATGCCATTGTGGATTGCAACGAGGGCGACGAGTCCAAGTAGATGCTGGACAATGTGCATCAAGGACAGACCGCGAAGCCATGTTGTAGTAGGCCTGATCATCGACGCAACTATCAATGGAAATGCACTTGAATGGACTCTCTATCCAGGGTGCGATAACTTCGAGAGCATGTTGTGATAAACTTCGGATCAGGGTTGGCTTTGTTAACAGCAATACAGTTTATTGTAATCTAGGCAGTCGGTAACCAAGGCACTCTCAGGTTTAGAGATGACAAGGTCTAGTATTTGACCATGTCCAGGTGTTGGTCTCTGAATATGCTGACAGAGAGTCCAGCCTCGTCTATTAACTACAGGAAACGGGCCACTTCGGTTTTGTCAGGCACGTCAACCTGAATGTTAAAATCCTCAATGAGAATCTGCCCAGATGCGCTAGTGGTGAGCTCATCCAGCAATTCAGCGAATTCGGCAAGCAAGTCAGAGGTTCTGAGAGCATTTTCTTGTTGAAGGGGTCGGAGGGGAGATGACAGTGAAGCAGACTCACTTTGCAAAATTGTGACTCATGCAAGTTCAAAAGTGTTGTGTTGAGTGCGGGTCTCCATCGTGGACAATTTCAAGTGAGTACTAGAAATGACAGCAATACAACCATGTGCGTCGTGCCCCCCCCCCCTCCCCTGCCCCGTGCAATTTTCTGGAAAGTGTAGAAACAAGTAGTTCATTGCATCTTAACCATGTTTCATTTGTGAACATTGTTATCCAAAATGTACTCACTGAGAAGAACATAATTTTTTTTCTCACTGAGTTGGCATTCCATAGATAAACATTCAACTTATCATTGCTGTTTCTGTGGATAGCTATAGTGTTGTTATTTTGAGATTGCGGTGCATTGTGGTCGGGGTGTGTGTTAGTCGCGGTTGTTCTCTGTTACGAGTTGTAATAACACGAATGTTAATCGGCGCTGGTGCAACCACTCTGAATATGCCGACCAGCACGCCGACTCCTCATAACATTTAAATTTTCTTTTGAACTAGCAATTGTCTCACTGGGAAGGTGTTACTTAGCCATGTGAACAGACATCAGCATTTCATTAGCGTATTGTGCATACGTTATAATTGCCATTGTGTTCACAAGCACCCGGCATGGCATCGAGTGCGGTTGTTCTTCCGATGATCCCCCATACAGGGTACATGTAGGTATAGCTGGTGTCCCATTCATTGTTGGCAAGCCTTGTGTCCCAGTTGGATGGATCACTGAACAAGAGCAGCACCGGAACAGTACCAATTGAAAATAGACCAAAGTAAGGCCAGGAATCATGCTGAAATATCTTCAAGAACGATGAATATACGACATCCAACTTTATACAGTAGGTGGACTGCAACTTGTTGACAGCAGCAATATGGGTATACCCAAAATAATGGGGAATTGATTACAAAACTTGTCTGATCAAAGAAAATCTTGTGGCAGCAGCACAACAGCCTTATACTGAGATATGGTATAGGTAAAAATTTAACAGACGTCACTATGACGTCATTACATGTCGTTTGACATCAGATTAAAGGGGCATTTTTTAATCTCCATATCTACATAACTGTATATCAGTTCTGTATTTTGGTTTTTACTTGCTACAATCCTGGCCAAATCTCGCTGGGCCCGCAACCCACCAGCCCCCGGTCAATGTTGTCTGTTATTGCGCGGTGTGTGCTCCATCCGCTGCAGAGAACAACATTGACTGGGGTCGTGGGGGAGTTGGTGACCGTATTCTTATAAAATACAGATTGTGTTCGACGTATAAGCCGTATTAGGATACACAAACAACGCATCATCTTCTTCAATTTGTTGTCTAATCCCTCATTTGAAACAAATTGACAAGGATTGTATGTTGTTTGTGTATCCTATTGAGCCTTTCAAGTTAAACACAAACTGTATTTTGTACAGTTGTTGGCCAAAATGGCATGGTGAACCGTCATGGTGAACCGTTACGATGCACGCAACAATAAAGTCGTGATTTTAAGGGATTGGAACATTTGTATTTTAATTTCCAGTTTTGTATTACTATCAATAATTTTATCTGGACTAAATATGTGTTCTTTCATTTATCCTTCGGCCACCATTTCATATTTTGGAAACGAAACTCAAGAAAACAGCTCCCCAAACGGCATGTCATGCATATTTTGAACAATGACAAAATTTAGACAATCGTGGCCAAATCTCGCTTGGCCCGCAACCCCTTAGTCCCCGGTCAATGTTGTCTCTCAGTGCGCGGTGTGTGCTTCATCCGCTGAAGAGAACAACATTGACTGGGGGTGCGGGGGAGTTGGTGACCGTTGGAGGCTAAGGTTATTTCCAAGTGTCCCAACCATTTTGGCCGGGATTGTCTAAATGTACAATAGCCTTGATATTGGATTGGGATATTGCGCGTAGTACGCGCTCAAAATAATAATACACACGCGCGCGCGCACTGGTTACATGGTCAAAGCCCACATTTCACCATGACGGTGCACCATGCCATTTTGGCCGATATTCTTACAAAATACAGATTGTGTTCGACGTGAAAGCCGTATTAGGATACACAAACAACGTATCACGTTCTTCAATTTGTTTTTAATCCCTCATTTGGACGAAAATCCTTTCAAACCATAGTGTAACCACGGTTCACCGCTGTAAATTATATAAGAAGCAGAGTCACTCAATTCTTTTATAGTTTGGTTTGGATGGATCACCGATGGATTTTTCGGCAAATTAACGGAATATTAAGTGAATATGAACAAATTGACAAGGATTGTATGTTGTTTGTGTATCCTAATGAGCCTTTCAAGTTAAACACAAACTGTATTTTGTACAGTTGTTGGCCAAAATGGCATGGTGAACCGTCATGGAGAACCGTTACGATGCACGCAACTATAAAGTCGTGATTTTAAGGGATTGGAACATTTGTATTTTAATTTCCAGTTTTGTATTACTATCAATAATTTTTATCTGGCCTAAATATGTGTTCTTCCATTTATCCTTCGGCCACCATTTCATATTTTGGAAACAAAACTCAAGAAAACAGCTCCCCAAACGGCATGTCATGCATATTTTGAACAATGAAAAAATTCAGACAATCCTGGCCACATCTTGCTGGGCCCGCAACCCCCTAGCCCCCGGTCAATGTTGTCTCTCATTGCGCGGTGTGTGCTCCATCTGCTGAAGAGAACAACATTGACTGGGGTTGCGGGGGAGTTGGTGACCGTTGGAGGCTAATGTTATTTCCAAGTGTCCCAACCATTTTGGCCGGGATTGTCTGAATGTACAATAGCCTTGATATTGGATTTGGATATGGCGCGTAGTACGCGCTCAAATAATAATACACACACGCGCGCGCGCTGGTAACATGGTCAATGCACACGATTCACCATGACGGTGCACCATGTCATTTTGGCCGATATTCTTACAAAATACAGATTGTGTTCGACGTGAAAGCCGTATTAGGATACACAAACAACGTATCACGTTCTTCAATTTGTTTTTAATCCCTCATTTGGACGAAAATCCTTTCAAACCATAGTGTAACCACGGTTCACCGCTGTAAATTATATAAGAAGCAGAGTCACTCAATTCTTTTATAGTTTGGTTTGGATGGATCACCGATGGATTTTTCGGCAAATTAACGGAATATTAAGTGAATATGAACAAATTGACAAGGATTGTATGTTGTTTGTGTATCCTAATGAGCCTTTCAAGTTAAACACAAACTGTATTTTGTACAGTTGTTGGCCAAAATGGCATGGTGAACCGTCATGGAGAACCGTTACGATGCACGCAACTATAAAGTCGTGATTTTAAGGGATTGGAACATTTGTATTTTAATTTCCAGTTTTGTATTACTATCAATAATTTTTATCTGGCCTAAATATGTGTTCTTCCATTTATCCTTCGGCCACCATTTCATATTTTGGAAACAAAACTCAAGAAAACAGCTCCCCAAACGGCATGTCATGCATATTTTGAACAATGAAAAAATTCAGACAATCCTGGCCACATCTTGCTGGGCCCGCAACCCCCTAGCCCCCGGTCAATGTTGTCTCTCATTGCGCGGTGTGTGCTCCATCTGCTGAAGAGAACAACATTGACTGGGGTTGCGGGGGAGTTGGTGACCGTTGGAGGCTAATGTTATTTCCAAGTGTCCCAACCATTTTGGCCGGGATTGTCTGAATGTACAATAGCCTTGATATTGGATTTGGATATGGCGCGTAGTACGCGCTCAAATAATAATACACACACGCGCGCGCGCTGGTAACATGGTCAATGCACACGATTCACCATGACGGTGCACCATGTCATTTTGGCCGATATTCTTACAAAATACAGATTGTGTTCGACGTGAAAGCCATATTAGGATACACAAACAACGTATCATCTTCTTGAATTTGTTTTTAATCCCTCATTTGGACGAAAAATCCATTCAAACCATAGTGTAACCACGGTTCACCGCTGTAAATTATATAAGAAGCAGAGTCACTCAATTCCTTATATTTGGTTTGGATGGATCACCGATGGATATTTTCGGCAAATTAACGGAATAAGTGCATTCAAACAAATTGACAAGGATTGTATGTTGTTTGTGTATCCTAATGAGCCTTTCAAGTTAAACACAAACTGTATTTTGTACAGTTGTTGGCCAAAATGGCATGGTGAATCGTCATGGTGAACCGTTACGATGCACGCAACAATAAAGTCGTGATTTTAAGGGATTGGAACATTTGTATTTTTAATTTCCAGTTTGGTTTTACTTTCAATAATTTTTATCTGGCCTATATATGTGTTTTTTCATTTATCCTTCGGCCACCATTTCATATTTTGGAAACAAAACTCAAGAAAACAGCTCCCCAAACGGCATGTCATGCATATTGTAACAAAAATGCAAGTCATGATTAATTTCCAGTAAGCACAGTTTATTCTTCACTCTGAGAGATAAAGGTTCCTTTCATAAACTTAATTGATAGGACTTACGGAAGATAAGAAGATAAGTTTAAAGTTAACAACTCGTATTTTAATGAGAGGAATTGATGCCAATACAGTTGACTGTGTATTGATAATAGGGCCTATGATAAACTAATGGTAGAATAACTGTTAAATGAAATGACTTGTACAAGTTTAATTCATCGAAGCTTTCTAGGTCAAGACGCTATGATTATTATGATTAAGAATAATATTTGGCGCAGTGGTTTATGGCCAATCAGAGCATTGCAAGAGACATTTTGTTATGATGCGCTAGCTCCTTGCGTTATGCACGCGCCCAAACGCTATAAAAGACGAGCCCAGTCAGGCTCGGTGTTCAGATCGTGACTGGTTCTGGCCCGGTGAGGAAGTTCACATAGAAGAAGGAGCGCGTCGTACTCAACGTTCGATTGCAATGCACATTGGCGCTCCGCCTCATCGTTATCCACATAGACATTAGATTATACGCATCGGGCACGGTGTGTGCCAACAGTATTGGAAGATAATAAAACCGTTATTATTATTTGAAGAAGAACACGATCTCTCCAATCAGAATATTTGTCTAGTCTCTAGTCATCTAGTACTCGAACCAGTGATTTCGCGCCCGTTACATTTGTGGCAGCGGTGACCGGACTTCAACGGAGGTATTGTACACGCTCCCAGAACGACAAAAGAAGATGAATACTTCTGATCAAGAAATCCAGTTAGGACTAACCGCCGGGGCGGGCCGTTCAAGTACGCCAGAAAATGACACCATACATAGTTCACCGGCATTGGGCGGTGATGGTGACGGTTCATTTTAACGTGAACGACGAGAAATCAACCTGATGAAGGAAGAAAACGAGAGGTTGCGGCGGCAACTTGCGGCAATGGGCACTGCCGATAATGAACGACAAGAACCGTCACCATACAACATGGAACTCCAATCAACCACTCCCAGACAGTGTGTGCTGCCTGCTGCCACCCACACATTCCTGTGTTGAAGTCGCAGCTGAATGATGCATTCATTCCTGATTTCAGAGTATATAGCTGACATTTTAGATCCATAGAATGTGGCAAAACCATTTTCTCTTCTAATATAACAAAAAAGGATTAATACTTTTTCCTCCTTCGTTCAATACTGTAAATGATTTAAATAATTGTGAGGCTCCAACTAATTATTTCACAACTACAAATAATGTGTGACACAAAGATAACTGAGGAGTGCACATCATACATTTTTATCCACATTGTGTAGTTTGTTTTTGACATTTCCGTAATTTTCTTCAGATTTTGGCTTCTCCGCGATTTGCATAAGCAAATGTATCTGTTCTGCTATTTGGTAAATTTGCAAAACAGCCTTTTGTGTTGTTCCCATTTCTTTTGTTTGTTCTTTCTTCTTCTCCTTTTTTTGTTCTATCATTCAGCACCTTCAAAAGGCAGAACTGTTGACCTGTTCAGCAGTGTGTTCAGGACTCGCAATGCAGTCTTGGTGTTGGTAAAATCATTTGACTGTTGTATGATTTACACTTTGAATGTGAATGAGCTAGCAGACGAAATGCACTTGATGGAGATACTGATGACAATCTGCAAACGTTAAAGATCTCCTCCACCTCTTCTGACATCTCCTTCGACTGCGTCTCGCAGTGGATCTCATCAGTATGCCATTGTGGATTGCAACGAGGGCGACGAGTCCAAGTAGATGCTGGACAATGTGCATCAAGGACAGACCGCGAAGCCATGTTGTAGTAGGCCTGATCATCGACGCAACTATCAATGGAAATGCACTTGAATGGACTCTCTATCCAGGGTGCGATAACTTCGAGAGCATGTTGTGATAAACTTCGGATCAGGGTTGGCTTTGTTAACAGCAATACAGTTTATTGTAATCTAGGCAGTCGGTAACCAAGGCACTCTCAGGTTTAGAGATGACAAGGTCTAGTATTTGACCATGTCCAGGTGTTGGTCTCTGAATATGCTGACAGAGAGTCCAGCCTCGTCTATTACTACTACAGGAAACGGGCCACTTCGGTTTTGTCAGGCACGTCAACCTGAATGTTAAAATCCTCAATGAGAATCTGCCCAGATGCGCTAGTGGTGAGCTCATCCAGCAATTCAGCGAATTCGGCAAGCAAGTCAGAGGTTCTGAGAGCATTTTCTTGTTGAAGGGGTCGGAGGGGAGATGACAGTGAAGCAGACTCACTTTGCAAAATTGTGACTCATGCAAGTTCAAAAGTGTTGTGTTGAGTGCGGGTCTCCATCGTGGACAATTTCAAGTGAGTACTAGAAATGACAGCATACAACCATGTGCGTCGTGCCCCCCCCCCCCTCCCTGCCCCGTGCAATTTTCTGGAAAGTGTAGAAACAAGTAGTTCATTGCATCTTAACCATGTTTCATTTGTGAACATTGTTATCCAAAATGTACTCACTGAGAAGAACATAATTTTTTTCTCACTGAGTTGGCATTCCATAGATAACATTCAACTTATCATTGCTGTTTCTGTGGATAGCTATAGTGTTTGTTATTTTGAGATTGCGGTGCATTGTGGTCGGGTGTGTGGTTAGTCGCGGTTGTTCTCTGTTACGAGTTGTAATAACACGAATGTTAATCGGCGCTGGTGCAACCACTCTGAATATGCCGACCAGCAGCCGACTCCTCATAACATTTAAATTTTCTTTTGAACTAGCAATTGTCTCACTGGGAAGGTGTTACTTAGCCATGTGAACAGACATCAGCATTTCATTAGCGTATTGTGCATACGTTATAATTGCCATTGTGTTCACAAGCACCCGGCATGGCATCGAGTGCGGTTGTTCTTCCGATGATCCCCCCATACAGGGTACATGTAGGTATAGCTGGTGTCCCATTCATTGTTGGCAAGCCTTGTGTCCCAGTTGGATGGATCACTGAACAAGAGCAGCACCGGAACAGTACCAATTGAAATAGACCAAAGTAAGGCAGGAATCATGCTGAAATATCTTCAAGAACGATGAATATACGACATCCAACTTTATACAGTAGGTGGACTGCAACTTGTTGACAGCAGCAATATGGGTATACCAAAATAATGGGGAATTGATTACAAACTTGTCTGATCAAAGAAAATCTTGTGGCAGCAGCACAACAGCCTTATACTGAGATATGGTATAGGTAAAAATTTAACAGACGTCACTATGACGTCATACATGTCGTTTGACATCAGATTAAAGGGGCATTTTTTAATCTCCATATCTACATAACTGTATATCAGTTCTGTATTTTGGTTTTACTTGCTACAATCCTGGCCAAAATCTCGCTGGGCCCGCAACCCACCAGCCCCCCGGTCAATGTTGTCTGTATTGCGCGGGTGTGCTCCATCCGCTGCAGAGAACAACATGACTGGGGTCGTGGGGGAGTTGGTGACCGTATTCTTATAAAATAAGATTGTGTTCGACGTATAAGCCGTATTAGGATACACAAAACAACGCATCATCTTCGTCAATTTGTTGTCTAATCCCTCATTTGAAACAAATTGACAAGGA